>NC_056744.1:331374486-331379486 GCF_019279795.1 Protopterus annectens | reverse complement strand
GAAGAAAATACCTCCATAAGGACTTTTATTCTTACTGTATTCCTTGCCTTAGGCCCTGACTACGACGTTGCTAGTTGTCGGTTTTGTGCTAGATTTAACCAACGCACTAAGCGTCGGTACGATTTTGCATTTCATTATTTTGGCAGACTATTTAACTATATAATGCCATCGGAGCAACAGACTACCGGAGTTTATAAAAAGCGTAAAGAAAAGGATGGGCACCAGAGGTCCAAAACCGACTAGACTTCTGCTAGGCCTGTCGCCGGTTCTTAGTGAGGTGCTTTCGCAGCCCCGGACACCTGCTACCTCAGAGCTACAGGCTGCTTCCGACTCCCAAGTGGAGCCGACTAGGCCACTGGAAACTCTAGGTATTGGACACTCTGAAACTATTCCCTCAGATGGGTCTGGTGCCGCTGAGCAGGCATCGGCTTCGGAGGGTGTTTTCAGGCTTACAGTTGTATGTAAAACCAACTTCAGCTCCAAAGGCAAAGACTAAAGCAGCTCTAAAGACAAAAACAAGTACAGCATTCTCCTGGACAGGCCTCCATGCCTAAAAAGCAGATGCTTAAAATGGCTTAAGATCTAATTACTTTGATCATGGGTTCCCATCCCCTCCTGATAAGAGGTCTAGGCAAGAGATAGAATATGCATCTTCAGATCAGGTTTCCATTTTTCCGATTCCTCTTCTGAACATTGATTTTTTTCTTCCTCCTATGAGGATTCCAATGCTGAAGAATCTATTCCTTCAGCCTCTCCTCCTGAGGATTATTCTTTTGGGGAAACCCTGCATACTATGAGGGAGCATTTCCACTGGGAGAGCCAATATTACTTGGAATCCAAGAAAAGGCTCAGACTTCCTTTTATTACCTCAGCACAGGCCCCTGGCTATTCACCTGTTTTAGACATTGTAGATGTATTCTCAGAGTCCGGACTGTCTCCTGAATCTTTAACACCAGCTCCTGTTAAACCAGACCGATACTACAGGGTTCCTGATTCGCATAAATTTCTTTATAAAGACCCATAAACCATCTCTCAGGGTCCCAAAGGGGTCAAGGCTTCCACTGCAAAAAAACCCTATACCCTCCGGTAGAGATTCAAGGGCCCTCGACAGATGGGGGAAAAAGATTTGTACTTCTACTACTTTGGCTGTAAGAGCTTTAAATTGTCAATTTCATATGCTTAAACATCAGCAGTATCTAATGTCACTGCTTAAACACAAAATGTTGACAAATTCAGAATGTGCAGAAAACAAAGAAATACAGGATTTATTGCATGCAGCTGAACAAGTAGGAAAGCATAGGTTCATAGCCTAGTACCAACCTATGAACCTATCAGCCCTAAGGCCTATACAAGCCTAGCCATAACAATTCCCTGGCTATTTCTTCCCACATTATTTACTTTCCTGGACCCCTGTCTAGCAGGGCAACTGACGTGATCCCTGGGGTGAATTTCCTTTCTCCCATCCAATCGTCAAGGTTCCTCTTGAAGAGGTCCAAAGAGGCACTCTGCTTGACATGTATGGGCAATCTATTCCAGAGTCTGGGGAGTCTCTGGATCAGGAACCTATCCCTCCAGCATGTTTTGTTTATTGTGATGACAAGGTTTAGATCCCTGGAGCGTGTAGCTCTGAGGGATTGGGATTTCTTTAAGTGTAGCATGTCCAACAGCTCTGGGTTTGACATGGCCTTGTATGTTAAGCAGAGATCGCCTCTGAGTAGACGATATGCGACAGAATATAGCTGGAGTTTTTAAGGCGGTCAGCGTAGGGCATCTACTTTAGGCCTGTGATTCTTTTAGTGAGGTATTTCTGAGGCCTTTCCAGTTGTTGCAGATGTCTTGAGAGGTACATACCAAATGGGGCGTTGTATTCTATAATGGGTCTAATGAGGGATGAGTACAGTGGGACAATGACCTCCTTTTTTCTGGATGAAAAGCCCTTCGTGATGAGGTGTGCCACATAGAAGGATTTCCTGACTGTTGTGGCGATGTGGTTATCGAAGGTGAGACAACTGTCCACCTGTGTCCCTAAGTCTCTTATCACACTTTCTGTGTTTAGTGTACTGCCACCTATATGGTAATTCATGGATACATGTTTTTTCCCAAAGGGGATAAAAATACATTTCTTGGCATTGAGCTTGAGCCCGTGGCTCTGGCACCAAGCATCTGTTTCTGTAAGGCCCTTTTGTAGAGTATCCACATCATTTGGGGATTCAATAATGGCTCCCAGTTTGCAGTCATCTGCAAACTTTGTTAGCCAGAGTCCCTTAGTGTTGACCTGTACTTCAGAGAAGTAGATGCCAAACAAGAGCGGCCCCAGGACTGAACCCTGAGGTACTCCACTTGTCACTTGTCTGAAGCTGGATTTGGAGTCGGCTACTTTTACAGTGTGGGTTCTATCAGTAAGCCATTTAGCAACCCATTGGGTGACATAGGGATTAATGCCCAACTTAGTAAGTTTATCTATGATTTGCAATGTGGTTTTGATTCTTTAGAGGCCTCTTGCAGGGCCACTGTTGCGGGTTCTGTCATTAGGAGACATGCTTGGTTAAAAACAGAATCTGCCCGATCATGTTAAAGCAAAATTAGATGCTTCATTACAACATACCACCTTGTTTGATGTTAAAGCAGAAGAGGTGTTGAAGAAAATGGAGGACAAAGCTAAATCTATGCAAACAGTCACTGATTTCTTACAGGTACAGCCTCACAGATTTAGCAGGAACTGGCCTGCAAATAATTGGTCCTTTCCAGTGTCAGTCAGGCCACAAAGAGCCAGATACAGACGCCCCAGAGGCAGATCACAACCCCAAGGCTCATACAGGCCTAAACAATGGGGTGCTTCTACCTCCAAAAGTGGAGAAGAAAAATCACAGCGATACAGGAAACAATGACTTTCTCCTGCCAGCACCAAGCACTAATCTTCTGGCAGCTCCTTTGGGGGGGGGAAACTAGCACTTTTTGCACAAAATTGGCACATGATCACCCAGGATAAATGGGTCTTAAATATCGTATCCCAGGGCTACAGGTTCCACTTTCACACCCTGCCAAGGCCAAATGGTATGCCAGACCTGCCAAAAAATCGGTGGGCAGAGGCACAAAAACAAGTTTCATCTCTCATGGACATGAGAGCCATTCAGCAAGTACCACAGCAAGAGCAGGGACTAGGATTTTACTCAAGGCTATTCTTGGTGCCCAGAAAGGACAACCTGGAGACCAATATTGGACGCGTCTATCCCAGATATTCCAAAATTCAAAATGTTACCTCTGCAGCAGCTTCTGCCCATGCTGGGCAAGAAGGCTTGGCTTGTGACTTTAGACCTAAAAGAGGCATACCTGCATGTCCCACTTGGACTATCATGCAGAGAAGATACCTCAGATTTATAGCTGGCTCAATGCTTTACCAATGCTCTGCACTGCCCTTTGGCTTATCTACTGCACCCAGGGTCTTCACAAAATGCCTGGCACCAGTAATTGTTTTTTGCAGACAAAGAGGAATTCAAATATATCCTTACTTGGATGACTGCCTCATTCAAGCAGAGAACAAGGACATTTTACTACAGCATCTGGCATTTGTAAAAACATTACTAACATGCCTAGGGTACACAGAAAAAGGAAAAGAAATCAAAACTCGTACCCTCTCAAGATATAATATTCCTGGGTGCATGCGTAAATACAACTACCCAGATGGCTTATCTCACACCAGACAAACACAGACAACTGACTACTTATTTCAAAATGTTGGCAACAAAGACCCAGTTATCTGCAAGAAAAATTCTGCAGGCTTTGGGCTTCATGGCATCCTGCATTCTGCTAATTCCATATGCAAGACTGCATATGAGGAAACTTCAGTGGTATCTATTTGGACTCAACATTGCCACAGCCTGGAAACCAATAATTACTCTCATTCCCTGCCTGCAACAGGAGTTTCGATGGTGGGCAAAAGCCTGTCACCACAACACGGGACAGCCATTCACCTTACCCACAGCCAGGCAAACATTGACAACAAATGCATCAGATTATGCCTGGGGGGCCCATATGGCAGGAAGATGTATTCAGGGCACATGGTCCGCAAGTCAAATGCATCTACATATCAGAGATGCTAGCAGTTCAAAATGCCCTGACAGCCTTCAAGGATCTACTTCATCCAGGACAACTACTGATAAAGATGGACAGTTACTGATAAAGATAGACAGTACCACAGTCAGGTGGTACATAAGCAAGGGGGCACACATTCCTACCCCTTCTGCAGACTAGCCATGAACTTGTGGGACACAGCACTGAATTTTCCAAGTACATCTGCAAGCACAATTCCTGCCAGGAAGGATAAAATACTCTGGCAGACGAACTAAGCAGAAACCTAATCCCCACGAGTGGAAATTGGATCCACAAGTCTTCAGCATAACAAGGAATTGGGGACATAGACCTATTTGCCTCCCTTCACAATTGCCAACTACAAAGTTTCTGCACAAGGACTTATCACAAGCAAGCATGGAAAGTGGCTGCTCTATCTAGGAAAACCCTAACGGTATATGCCTTTCCTCCCCAAGGTACTCCTCAAGGTCAGACAAGAGAAGCCAAAAATGATACTGATTGCCCCAGACTGGCCCCGCCAGCACTGGTACCCAATCCTAAAGAGCTTGTCTCACTGCCCTGCTTGTAAATTACCTCAAATTCCTCACTTATTGACCCAACAAGACCGTCAGATCCTGCACGGCCAACTCAGGACCTTAAAACCTGGCAGCATGACTGATAATGTAGCCATTCAAGACGCACCTCTTTCTAAAGCAGTCATGGATGTTATTTTAGAGGCCAGGAGGCCTAGCACCAGAAAATCTTATGCAGAAAAATGGAAGAGATTCTGTGCTTGGAACCAGGCACAAGGTATTGACACGATTGTTCCAAATATTCCTCAGATTTTGCAATACTTAACAGAGATGCTGGATAAAGGCCTTTCCTTTCATATATTAAAATTCATGCCTCTGCCATTTCAGCTCATTACAATA
>NC_056744.1:331331986-331369486 GCF_019279795.1 Protopterus annectens | reverse complement strand
CGTGCAACACACCTCACAAAGCCAGTGTGCCGAACAGTCACAGCCCTTAAGGCTAAACAACACACCTGATACACTTGTAATAGGTGACTCTATCGTCAGGCACACTGACGTCCCCACCAGGCTGAACAAGGAGGGTCACGGTGAGCTGCCTGTCGGGCGCTAGGATCCGCCACATAACACAAGCACTCAGGTCACTCCAAGGCAAGTACAAATATGACTCTGCCATTGTCCATGCTGGTGTGAATGACCTGAGACGTACCTCCCTGGACTACATGAAAAGAGACATAGAGGAGCTCTCTGAGCATGTAGCCCAGGCCGGTATGACCCTGACCTTGAGTAGCATCTTACCCTCACCAAGAATGATGCCACAATATGAAGACAAGATGATCAATTTCAACAATTGGCTTAAGTGTTGGTGTCATTCAAAGGGGATCCAATGCCTGTCAGCCTGGGATGACATGCTCAACAAGCCACGATGCTTCGCTAGGGACGGCTTGCACCTGTCACCCCTGGGCTTTCGGATATTGGCAAAGGCTCTTGCTACCCCCATAGTGCCTTTTTTAGGCAAGGCTCAAAGACAAACCCACCTCCATAGGTATCACAAGGGATAAGAAACTAAGAGTAATGCTACTCAACGCCAGAAGTCTAAACCTCAAGATGCACGCACTCGAAACTCTCCTTAGCATGGAGAACATAGATTATCTGTGCAGTAACAGAAACCTGGTTCAAGGCTCCCGAGAGCACCCCAGCACTACCAGGTTATACCTCATACCATACTTTTCAGCCCCAAAACTTGGACCGAACCACAAAAGGAGGGGGGAGTATCAATATTCGTCAGATACCCACACCTCCAGGTTGGTGGCACAGCACGAAGCATCAGAGACTATCCATGTGCAACTAACTGTGGGTAAAACTGCCTTCCAGTTTATAGCTGCTACAGACCACCCTCCCAAACACAGGAACCCCACTTGGCCTTCCTGAGAATACTGGAAAATATGAAGGTCTCTCCAAACACCATTATATTGGGCGACTTCAACTACCCAAACATAGACTGGGAGCATTACTCTAGCTCCAACACCCTAGCCCAAAGGTTCCTAGAATTTATAAACTCAAATGCTATGGAACAACTTGTTACCACTCCCACAAGAGGGGAAAACGTACTAGACCTGATCATCACCAACATGGGGACACTATGCTCCAGACCAGAAGTGTATCCCTCACTGGTAAGATCAGACCATAAACTAATCTCACTGGATATTCACATCCCGACCCCACCCCCTGCCCAGAAAACCACAGTGAAAAACTTCTCTAAAGCAAATTTCACACCTCAAAACCGGTGAAATCCTTCAAAGCCCCCGGGCCTGTGGAAAATCTTGCCCAGACCACAGAATCCTTTATAAACGCATTCTATGAACACCTTCAGGAATGCATGGATCATGCAATCCCAAATAAAACCAAGACCCAATCCTCCAAAGGCAGACGTCCTGTCTGGTGGACCCCAGCCATAAACAAACTATACAATAGAAGGAGGAAGCTACTGCATGATAGAGCAAAATCCCAAAAAGGGAAGGCATCTCTGATCAGTATTAGCAAAAAACTACGGGCACTCATAAAATCGCCTAAGGCCAGCTTCGAGAAAAATTGCACAGGACACTAAGGATAATCACAAGGCTTTCTTTAGTTATGTTAGGAACCTGGGTGGGAATTCCCAGATATGCTCAGAATTGGTCCAAAATGACAAATACACCGAGCCCACAGACATTGCCAACATCCTAGCTGACAGGTTCAGTGCAAACTTCTCCCCCCTCTCCCCGCCAAAAGGGCAAATATCTATCCCAACAGAGTGCTGCCCCCCTGACATCTCAGATGCTCAGGTAAGAGCCGCCCTCTCCAAAGCAAAAAAACACAGCATCAATGGGACCATATGGTGTCCCGGGCTGCGTCCTACATGAACTCCAAGAAGAGCTAAACCCAAACATAACACTACTGTTCAATCTTAGCCTTACTACAGGATATGTACCCAAAGAGTGGCGTACAGCAACAGTGGTCCCTCTCCACAAAGGTGGTGCCTCAACGGATCCTGGAAACTATCGCCCCATAAGCCTGACTAGCTTGGTCTGCAAAGCTATGGAAAGGATCATCATGGACCTCATAAATAAAGATATTGGGGACCTACAGACACTGGATCCTACCCAGTTATGCTTTAAGGGCAGATCCTGCCTCTTAAACCTGGTTGATTTCTTTGAAACAGTCACCAAGGCCATTGACGAGGGGAAGGTGGTCCACACAGCCTACCTGGACCTCGCAAAAGCCTTTGATACAATACCCCACTCGGGCATTATAGATAAGCTCAACAGCTTAAATATAAACCCCTATGTCACTAGATGGGTTGCAAACTGGCTCAAGGACAGAACCCACATGGTTAGAATTGCTGGAGCAATGTCCGACTCCAAACCAGTTACAAGTGGCATCCCACAAGGCTCAGTCCTGGGACCTCTCTTGTTCGGTATATATTTCTCGGCGGTACAAGCCAACACAGGACTATGGCTGACCAAGTTCGCAGATGACTGCAAACTGGGTGCCATAATCAACTCTCCAGCCGACACAAGCATCCTCCAAAAGGGCCTCATAGAAACAGACAACTGGTGCCAGAGCCATGGCCTCAAGCTAAACGCCAAAAAGTGTATAGTCATCCCCTTTGGCAAAAACAAAGTGCCCACAAATTACCACATAGGTGGTAATCCATTAAGTACAGAAGAAGTCATTAGGGACCTGGGGACCCATGTTGATAGCAATCTCTCATTTGACAACCACGTGGCCAAAGTGGTTAGAAAAACATTTTATATAGCCCACCTAATCATGAAGGGATTCACATCTAGATCAGGGGAGGTCATTGTACCTCTTTACTCATCCCTCATCAGGCCCATAATTGAGTACAATGCCCCTTTTGGGATGTACCTTACCAGACACCTGCAGCAACTGGAAAGACCCCAAAAGTGCCTCACCAAGAGGATCAAAGGGCTCAAACAGATGCCATATGCTGCCCGGTTAAAGAAACTCCAGCTCTACTCAGTGGCATACCGCCTGCTCAGAGGCGATCTGTGCCTGACGTATAAAGCCATGTCCAACCCAGAATTAATGGACCTGCTGCACCTCAGAAAATCCAAATCCCATCGAGCTACGCGCTCGGGACTTGAACCTCAGCACTGAAATAAATAGGACATGCTGGAGGGACAGATTCATAACCCAGAGGCTCCCTTCACTCGGCTCCCTTCACTCTGGAATAAAATCCCAGTCCAGGTTAGGCAGAGTCCCACACTGACTCTCTTAAAGAGGAATCTTGAGTGGATGGGATATCGTAGGTTTACCCCGGCTATCACTTCTGTGCCTCTGTTAGACAGAGGCACAGTATACTAACCTCAAAAAACGCATAGCAAAATTAATTTAAAATGGGTGGCGAAAGCCAAACACACTCTGGCTAGGCTTATAAATGCCCTAGGGCAGATAGCCTAGTATGAACCTATATGTGTGTATGCATATGTGTATATGTGTATGTATGTGTAAAATATATATATATATATATATGTGTGTGTGTGTGTGTGTGTGTGTATATATATATATATATATATATATATATATGCGCATACACACACTAATACATATATATAATCTGTGTGTGTATGTATATGTATGTATGTATAGATAGAGAGACACATGGTGTTTGTGTATTTTTGCTACCTTTTTGGGGGCACCTAACATCTGGTGCAAGAAACTAAAGAATGTCGTCGACTGACATCATGGAATAGGAGACGGCAACCAACGCAGGACCCAAGACTTTGGAATTCAGGCCGACTGAGGGCAACCTGCCAGCAGATTATCCAAATGTAATGACTGCAACAGTGAATAGACTCCTAACATCTACATTTATGGTTAGTGTACACAACTATACTTTCGCAGGAGTGCTGGTTGGCTGCTACCTGAGTTCATTTCAGAGTTTGTCTTCTAAAGCTAAGTACCCCATTGGGAATCCCTTTTTTTCTTGCTCTAACAGATGTCAAAGTTAACCGTTGTCTCGCCTGTGGAAAGCAAATACCACACAGACTTCTTACTGCGTAACCTATTTAGGCCCAGACCACGACATCCCTCGCTGTCGCTTTTGTGCTTTGATAAACACCAGAACTGTACGTCGCTGGGCCCTTATTGTAGCTAAACTTTTTTTTCACTCAGTCCTGTTATTACAGTACGACTTTGGTAAGCCATCAGACTACCTATCTTCCGACAAAAAGCAAGGATAAAGACACCGCACAGGTCTAACTGCAGACAACACTTCCGTTACGCTAGTCCTTGTTCTCCGGTCCTCAGTGAGGTGCTTTTGCAGCCCCTGATGCCCACTTCTGTGGATTTGTAGGCTGCTACAAAGACCCGTTCGGAGTCTGGTATGCTGCAAGACTCTTATACTAAGGATCCTGTGCCTGTCTCTACCTTGGATGAGTCCAGAGCTGCTGAGTAGGCACCAGTTTGTGAGGAAGTTATTCGCACTACTGATACTCTACACAAACAGACTTTCACACCTTCAGTTCTTTCTAAAACTACTGAGTTTCTAAGGCCCAGGGTATGAACTATGCCTAAAAAACCAACAACCCAAGCTCGGGTACCTGCTTTCATGCCACAATCTCAAATGCTTAAAATGGCGGAAGACCTTATGCTTATTCGGGGAAGCCAGGCTACCCCTTTCCGAAAGACTTGTCCCCAGTAGTTTTATCTGAACAGGCGTTGGATGACTAAGGTTTCTGAATATGAAGACCATTCAACCCCTCTCTGCTTATGATGATTCTGAGGAATCTGTTCCTTCTGCCTCTCCTCATGAGGATTTTTCATTTGTTGAAACCCCTACGTACTTTAAGGGAGCATTTCCAATGGGAATGTCAGGACTATCCTCAGTCAAACAGACTCTGTATTCTTAGATTTACCACAGCACAGACCTTGAGCAATTTCTCCTGTCTTGGATGTTGTGAATGATGTTTTTATGGAATCCAGTTTGACTCCTGACACCCTTCCTCCTGCTCCCAGGAAATCTGACTGGTACTACAGAGTCCCTGACTCTCTCAAATTCCTTTTCAAAAATCCTACTGCTGACCCAGAGGTCATTTCCCAAGGACCAAAAGGAATTAAGGCAACCTCAGCTAAGAATCCCACCCCCTCAGACAGGGATTCCAGAGCTTTAGACAGATGGGGTAAAAGTATACACCTCTGCAACTCTTGCTATTAGAGCACTAAATTGTCAGTTCTACACGTTGAAATGTCAGCAACATACCATGGAACTCTAACAAAAAATATCTTCCTTTCCAGCTTGTGCAGAAAATAAAGAATTACAAGAGCTTATGCATTCTGCAAGTCAAGTTACTAAGCTCACCTTCCAAGCTCACCTTCCAATTTGGCTTTGACGCCCTAGCAGCATCTTGCAGGGCAGCAGTCACTGGCATGCTTGGCTTAAGGAACAGACCTAGCCAGACCATGTCAAATCAAAATTATTGGACACACCATTGAACAGACAATTTGGCACCAAGGCAGAAGCAGTCTTAAAAAAAAAAAAAAGGAAGACCAAGCTAAATCTATATGCTGACAGGTCCAGCCTCTTGAGGTTCAGTAGGCATTGCTCCTCCAAGCACTGGTCCCTTCTGGCCCCCAACAGGCCAGCTCGGCCCAGACCCAGGGGAAGCAGACACCCCAGACGGCAGTCCCAGGGAATGCAGACATCTAAGCAATGGAGTTCCTCCACTTCAAAACAGGGAGTGCTAAGCCACCCCGTTATGGCAACTCACAATGACTTTACACCTCCACCCCTTACCTCTGCCCACCTGCTTGTGCCCCTAAGAGGAAAACTCTTCCAGGCAAATAGCCGGGCCTCTATTACCATTGACCAATGGGTCCTCAACATAGTGTCCCAGGAATGCACATTTTTATTTCCACACTCTGCCAACCCCAAAAGAGTTCCAAGATCTTCTTTCCTCCAAACCAGTGGGCAGAGGCCAAAAAGCAAGTCCTTTCCCTGCTCTCCATGAGGGGCAATACAGCATGTTCCTGCAGACCAGATAGGCCAAAGTTTCTATTCCAGATTCTTCCTGGTACCTAGAAAAGAGGGCATCTGGCGCCCAATCCCTTGATCTATCCATTCTAAATACCTGGGCATCTGGCGCCCAATCTCTTGATCTATCCATTCTAAATACCTGGGCATCTGGCGCCCAATCCCTTAATCTGTCCATTCTAAATACCTTTCTGGTGATACTCAAAATGCTCACCCTCCAGCAGCTTCTTCCTATGCTTTCCAAGGAGGCTTGCCACCCTAGGCCTACCTACACATTCCAATAGGGGAATCTTGCAGGAAATATCCGTTTCAGGACAGGATCTGTGCTCTTTCAGTTCTCTGTGCTTCCCTTTGGCTTATCGACTGCTCCCAGAGTTTTCACAAAATGCCTGGCTCCAGTCATTGCTTTTTGCAGACAAAGAAATATTCAAATTTACCCGTACTTAGACGATTGCCTGATTCAGGCAGACAGTCAGAAAAAGCTGTTGGAGCCACCTGATCTTTGTAAAGGACCTGCTGACCTTCCTGGGGTATACCATCAACGAAAAGAAATCAAAACAAGTCCCCCCACAAAAAATTGTATTCCTGGGACCAAGCCTGGACACAGCATCCCGGGTGGCTTTCCTTACTCCAGAAAAACAAGCCTACCCGACAGGCTACTTCTCTCAAATAGCCATCAGAACCCAGTTATCCACAAGGAAAATCCTGCAAGCTCTAGGGTTCATGGCCTCCTGCATTCTACATGCCAGACTACATACGAGGAAACTACAATGGTACCTAAAAACCCTTTGGTGTCACACACTCTGCTCATACCTATGATACCCTGTCTAAGGAAAGATTTTCTTTGGTGGGCAGCAGCATGCAACCACAAGGGACTTCCCGTCCCTCCTCTCAACCCCATGCCACTCAGACCCTCACCACAGACTCATCAGACTATGCCTGGGGTGCACACCTGGATGGTAGGTGCATTCAGGGCCATTGTAGCCCAAATCAAATACATCTGCACATCAACCAAAAAGATGCTAGCTGTTCAGCATGCCCTGACAGTTTTCAGACCCTTAATCTCCCCGGGGCCTCTAGTGATCAAAACAGACAACACCACAGTGACGTCATGTGATATATCAAGCAGGGAGGGATTCACTCTTATCCTCTCTGCAGGCTCGCCATGACCCTTTGGCACACTGCCTCAGCCATGCAAGTAAACCTGCTAGCACAATTCCTGCCAGGCTCCCTAAACTCCCTGGCAGACAACTTAAGCAGGAACTTGCTAGACCTACACAAGTGGCAGCTAGACCACAGAACCTTCAACCTTGTAACCCAGAAATGGGGCACCCCGAAGGTGGACCTCTTTGCCTCCCACTCCAGTCATCAGCTCAGCAAATTCTGCACCAGGGAGCCTCACAGCAAGGCCTGGAAAGTGGATGCTGTATCCTTCCAATGGGTAAACCTCTCTATCTATGCATTTCCCAGTCTACCACTCATTTCAAGGGTACTGCTCAAAGTAAGGGAGGAAAAACCAAGGGCAATCTTGATTGCCCCAGACTGGCCACGCCAGCACTGGTACTCACTGCTGCACAGCCAGTCACCCCTGCCATTGTGGCACCTACCTCAGATCCCAACACTCCTGACCCAGAAGAATGGAGAATTCATGCTTCCACAATTGTAGACCCTGAACCTGGCAGCCTGGCTTATTCCCTGACCTCTCCTCAAGCTGCCAGCCTAAGGAAACAAGTCATGGATGTTGTACACGAGGCCAGATGTTCCAGCACTAGAAAATTTCTATGCTGACAAGTGGAAAAGGTTTTGCACCTGGATCCAAGCTAAGGAAGCTGAAACAGCACAGCCCTCCCTTCCTCTCATTCTGGATATCTTAGCAGACCTACTTACATGGTCTATCCTTCTCTTCTATTAAAATTCATGCCTCTGCCATCACTGCTCAGTACAGCACAGAGCAACCCCTCTTCTCACACCCTCTCAAACCGTTCCCAAGAGGGGCTAACAACTAAGGCCACCCAGAACAGATCTTACCCCAGCTTTGGTCCTTAACTTTGATGGAAAAGCTCACCCTACCCCCTTTTGAGCCTGCAGCTTCAGCAGAGTTAAAATTCCTCTCTCGGAAAACAACCTTGCTTCTGGCAATCACTTCAGCTGGAAGAGTTTCAGAGCTACAAGCACTTATGGCTGTAGAGCCCTTCATCATTTTCCATGCTGACAGGGTCTCCCTCAGGATTAACCCATCCTTCATGCCTAAAGTGATGTCCAGTGTGGCTCTCAACCAATCCATTAATTTGTCCACCTTTTTCCCTAAACCACAAATCAAGGGGGAAAGGATTCTGCACTCTCTCTAATGTGCACAGATTCAAGGGGGAAAGGATTCTGCACTCTCTCTAATGTGCACAGATTCTATCTGGATAGGATTGTCTTTTAGAGAAACTGACCAACAGGGGCAGAAGGCAAGGCCATACACAAACTATCTCCAAATGGATAGCATACTGCATCCATTTCTGCTACAAACAGCACAGGAAACCACCCCCATAGGGGATCGGGACGCATTCCACCAGAGCAAACTCCAACTCTGCAGCTTTTCTCAGAGGGGTCCCCACCAGAGACTACCTGGAGGTTGCAACATTGACTTCTGTTCATACCTTCAATCATTCAAGCATTACCACCTGCCTATCTTCAAATCCAGGACAGGCTTTGCCACCACAGTCTTGCAGGGCATCCTATCCAGCCCCCCCCCCCCCAGTCTTTGACTGTCTCCACCCTTCAGCTTTGGAAATCAACCCAAGTGTGATGACTGCAACAGTGAAACACAAAAAACATAGTACAGTTGTGAACACTTGCCATAAATGTCGATGTTAGTGTATTCACTGTTGCAGTCCTGGTTTCCCACCTTCCATCCCCCTTGTCTCTCTATCTCCCTCTGCCCCTTCCCCCTCTCTACGGGGAATTTTTGGTATTTACTTTCTACTGGTGGTGTTCTTCCACCATAACCTAGGTCTCTCTTTGGGGGCTTCTGACAGTTGGGGCAAGAAAAACTGATGGCGTCGGCTGCCTTTTTTTTTTTTTTTTTTCATTACCACTGACTACCTGATGTCAGTCATGGAGCAATAGCAACAGACTTGGGTTATCCTCTGTCGGCCCTAATACCAGAGGCTTAGTATTTCCAAGTGTGATTGCAGCAGTGAATACTTAAACATCTACACTTATGGTAATTATACACAACTGTACTTGGGTCACTACTCCTCCCAGAGAATGTAGTGTAAAAAAAAGTGAAATTTATAACATACCCTCTTTGGCATGTCTGTTCAGACACGCACGACGACTGGAATGCCCACAGAGATGCCTTACTAAAAAGGATACAAGGCCTAAACATGTTTTGCATGGACTGACTCTAAGCCCCAACAGTTTGTATCCTACAGACTAAAAGGCGAACTGTTTGGCATCCACGGCATCCTTCTGTATTTACTGCACATCAGCTAGTCAAATGGCATCAGGAATTCCTTGTTTAGGGATCTAAACCTCTTCTGCAACATCAACAGAACAGTTTTTGGAGGCATGGGTATGTCTTGGAGGATACAGCTGTTCGGAAACTGTCTATCCTTGTCCATATTCACACGCAAGTTGGATCCATGGATGGGGAAACAGGAAATGGATGGGGAAACAGGAAATTTGCTGCAGGACTGCCCCCTGTACCACTAATGGACAGAGGCAGTTACTAAATGCTTTATCCTGTTTATGTATCCCCTCAAATTATCTGTGGTATGAAATTTTTCTCATTGGGGGAAATGTATAATTGACCCTGGTATGGGTAAAGCCCATCTCATCCTGTCCATTCTGTTAAACTCTAGCACAAAAATTAATTTGCTAAACTTATGGCCTGCCAAGGGAGCTAGCACTATACTTGCCCATGAACCTGTAAAGATTTTAGTTTTTGGACCCTTTGCAGAGGTTATCAAGAAATGTGATTTGAGAGGAGTAAGCTGATTCAGGGAGTCTGTTTTTCCATTTTCCCCTAAATTATCAAAGGGACTTTTGTGCTCTGTCCAGTTTTGGCAAGAAATGAGTCTCAAAGTGCTGGTAAACAAACAATGTTAAGTTGTCTATCTCGCCTTCATTCTTGCTGGATGGGTTCGGAGCCGACCTCGGCTCCGACTCGGCCACTCTAAAGCTCGAGAGTTGGTTCCACCGGCTCGAGGCTCCCCTTATATCCCACAATGCTAGGCGATAGTTACCTCAGATCTCGTTTGCCGCTACAGCTTCGAGGTTGGTTATTCTACCGGTTCCTGGTGAGTTTTAGCTTTTTCTATAAAAAGTTACTCTTTTTACCCCTTTTTTAGTTTAATTCTTAAATTAGTGTAGTTCATTGAACTCTATCCCCGAACCTAATTTTTTCCCGTTTCTTGTTAAAAGAACTTTTAGTTCTTCCCTTGGGCCTTAGGCCTTCCCTTCCCTAGGGAGTGTTTGTGTAGTGTACTACTGTTTATTGTATTTTATTTTTAGTATTTTTACTAAAGTTTGTAATTTTGACAGGGTTTAACTGGTGTGTTTGAGTGTGTGTTTGTGTTCACCAGTTAGGCTATGTCTAAAAACAAAGGTCTCGGATTCAAGAAGTGTGATGCGTGCTGTCAGAAAATGTCTCTGACAGGCGCTCACACTTCTTGTGTCTATTGTCTGGGGCCTTTGCACCTGCAGGACTCCTGTGCTGTCTGCCATGGCTTCAGCCCCAGGGTCCTGCAGGAAAGAAAAAACAAGCTTATATTGAGAGGCTTGTTGAAGCCTGAGGATTCCCTCTCTGTCTCAACAGGAAGCCCTCCAAGGCATCGAGGTCTTCGGCTCCGGCTTCTGAGCCGAGACCTCAGGTTGTTCAACCTTTGCCTTTATCGGCTCCGGCTGGAGCCGGTAAGACTCAGTCCACAGTTTCTGTGGCTTCCTCGGCTCCGGCTGGGGCCGAGGTTATCGAGGTACCCGTGTCGGCTCCGACAAGATCTTCGGAGCCGACAACCAGAAAGAGGTCTAGGTCACCTTCTCTTGGCTCCGTTCACTCGGCTCCAGGATCTCCCCTACTGTCTGAACGGAGCCAAAGGTCTCATTCCTCTAGGTCATCGAGGTTGTCCGATCATGACCTTCAGAGGGTGGTGAGTCGACTACTCAAGTCTGAGGCACTAGCCCAGATGCTTCAGAGCCCGACTCATCAGTCGGTGCCTGCCCCGGTCCATCAACTCTTTCCTCCTTCGACTCTCTTGAGTTCGGAGCCGGGTCGTGTCGGAACCGAGACTGTGGTCACCTCGGAGCCGAGACAATTGTCTTCGGCTCCGTCGGCTCCGTTTTCTTCCATGGAGGAATCTTGGCGGACTTCCCTCGTCGGCTCGAGGGGTGAGTGGCATCGGACCCTTGTCCGACCCCCTCTCCCTCTCGGTGCTTGGCGCTGGTGAGTTCGGCTCCGACATCGGCCTCGAGCCATCACTGTCGGTGCCGAGGGGTCCTTAGCTCCTCGGGCGGGGACCTCTGGCTCTGCCTGACAGGGGTGCTTCGAGGTCATGCGGAGTGTGTTAGAGCCTGGCTCTACTCCACAGTCGGCTCCGTCAGCCCCTCCCTCTATGCTGCCTCAGGGTAAGTCGACTCACTCCCTCATCCCGGACCGCAGAGAGCCAACTCCTCAAGAGCTCCCTTTGGGATTTCATCCTCTTCCGAGGCCTCTCCTGATTTGGCAGAAGAGCCCCTCGGAAGAGGAAGTGCAAGAGGAAGCACATTGACTCACCTGAGTCTATCACTGACACAGATCTGGATGATTCTGAGGGTTCCCCGTTCCCCTTCTGAAGATGTCTCATTTGCAGACATTCTGGAGATCCTCAAACAGAGGGGAAATTGGCCAGCCCTCAACCCTTCGGAGGACGAATCTGTGTATCTTGAGGCTTTTGGCTCTCGTCCTTCCACCTCCTGGGTGTCCCCCCGGCCCCCTCATGCAGGTGGTTGCTAAAAAGGCATGGACGGCTCCTGATTCAGTGGACCCCACTCCCAGGAGACCCTCCAAATTCATTACAGCTCCATCAGACAAGGAATTTTTATCAAAAGGAGTCTCTGTGGATGCTATGGTGGTAGCTGCCGCCACAAAGAAGGAACTGGCTGATCCTTCAGTGCCTGTCCATCCACCTAACAAGGAATCTAGGTCCATGGATAGGTGGAAGCGGATGTTCTCCTCAGCGACATTTACTATGCGTTCGCTGAATTACCTGTGCCATTTCACTCGTCTTCAAAGGGACTTGATCAAAGAGGCGAGTGAAATGCTGAAGGACCCTACAGCTACGGGGTTCCAAGAGAAAATGAACACGCAGCTAGCTATCCTTAATTCTATTTCCAACTCCTCCATGCGCCTCCTCTCTTATGCGGCCGATGGAGCGAGCAGAGCCAAGGAACAGGGTAGCCTTGTAGGCACGCCTGGATGCGGCTATGCAATTTTGGAACCTTTCAAGGCGTCTTTCACGAACTCCCCTTTGATGGATCATCTCTGTTTGGTCCACAAGTGAAAGAAACCCTGACTAGGTGCGAGACTGATGGCAAGACCCTTTCTGCCGTCGAGTCCGTTTTCTACTCCTTCTAGGCCTTACCCCAAAGGCCAGAAGGGGAAAGATGTGGTTCCGTAAACAATCTCAAGGGACTTCGCCTGGCGACAGAGTCGGTTCCCGCCAGAGGCAGAGGGGAACAACAATGGTAGACGCCGCCTAGAGGCAGAGGGGTCCGCAGAACCAGGGCAATCGAGAAACGTCCTCCGATAAGCCCTTTCAGCATCCCTGAGGTGTTGCCCGACTGCCCATCTTCGAGGCAGTCGGGGAAGATTGTCACTGTACCCAGAAGCCTGGCTATCCTTGACACAAGACAAATGGGTACAGTCCATCATTTCGAAGGTTATTCTATTCCCTTTCTTCGTTCTCCAAATCAGTCAAAAAAAATCCCTTCCAGATGTTCCACCCGCTCAAAGGGATATAGCAGCTTTGGAAATTTCAAAACTGCTTGCAAAAGAGCTATTCAGCCAGTGCCAGCAGACCAACTAGGATCCGGAATCTACTCAAGGTTCTTTTAGTTCCAAAGAAAACAGGGGACTGGAGACCAATTTTGGATCTCAGTATCTTGAACAGATCGGTCAAGAAAACAAGATTTCGGATGGTCACGCTGCAATCCATTCTTCCCCTATTGGGAAAAGGAAACTAGATGTGCTCTATAGACCTTCAGGACCCGCACTATCACATAACAATGAACAGGCGCTCCAGAAGATTCCTCCGCTTCAGGCTGGGAACCAGTCATTTTCAATTCAGGGCCCTGCCCTTTGGTCTCACTACTGCCCCCTGGGAGTTTTCCAAATGCATGGCAGTGGGAGCTTCTCTCCTGAGGCGACAGGGATTCCAGGTGTTTCCATACTTGGACGACTGGCTCCTCACAGCCCCCACCAAGCATCTCCTTCTGATGGCCAGAGATTACACTTTTCGTCTGTCAAAACTGGGTATCTCAATAAATTGCGAAAAGTCTGTGTTGTCGCCTTGTCGACTATTACCTACATAGGCGCAAACTTAGATACTGTAAACATGTCTGCAACACTAACGAACCAAAGGATATCAGACATTCAAAAATTGGTATCACTACTTCTCAACAACAACAGAGCCAAAGCCAGGTTAGTTCTAAAGGTGTTGGGAATCATGGCAGCGCCATACCTCTCCTTCCATTGGCCAGATACCACATGCGGATCCTTCAGTGGATGCTTTTTTCTCAATGGTCATACCAGGAACTTCCAATGTCTCACACCATTATGATCACGCAAGCATGCAAAAAGCATCTCATGTGGTGGATGTCTTCCCCCCAGCTCCTGTTGGGGAGACCATTTGTTCCACCTCCTCCGGTTGCTACTCTGACAACGGATGCCTCCCTGATCGGGTGGGGGCATTATCAGGGCAGGACAGTCCAGGGCACATGGCAACCAAGCGAATGCCACTTGCACATAAATGTTCTGGAGATGAGAGCAGTGCTTTTAGCGTTGCAAGCCCTTCAAGACTCTCTTCCCTTGGGAGCGATTGCAATCCAGACAGACAATATGTCTGTAGTGTGGTACATCAACAAACAAGGCGGAACCAGATCATACCCCCTGTGTCGAGAAGCACTCAGACTGTGGCAATGGGCGATTTCTTCTCAGCGTTTTCTGATAGCAACGCACATCCCCGGGAAGTCCAATCACATTGCGGACAAGTTGAGCAGAGCTATTCTCATGCCTCACGAGTGGTCTCTGAAAGACTCTGTAGTGAGAGAGATTTTTCTCAAGTGGGGTCAGCCTTGCTGCGATCTTTTTGCTACTCCCCAAAACAGCAAGTGCAGAGAATACTTCACTCTATTCCCTTTACCAGGCCAACCCAGCAGGGACGCGCTAGTCCAAGTTTGGCCCCGGGGACTTCTGTATGCATTTCCTCCTTTCCCACTGATCTCTCAAGTAATACAGAAAGCTATCGCTCAGAAGGCCTCATTGATCCTCATTGCTCCTTACTGGCCTCGGCAAGTGTGGTTCCCCTTTCTGCATCAATTTCTTTTGGAGTGACCATGGAATCTGGACCTAGTTCCAGATCTTTTGATCCATCAGTCGGGTCAGTTTCATCGCTCCCTCCCCTCTCTGAACCTCACTGCTTGGTTCCTCCACTTCCAACCGTAGCCAGGCTTCCTCAATTATCTCACTCTGTTAGAGATATTTTGATAGCTTCCCATAAATCTTCCACTCGAAAGATTTATTTGAGTAAGTGGAAACGCTTTTCATATTGGGCACAAGGAAAGGACATAGATCCTTTCACCGCTTCCATCCAACTAGTCCTTGATTTTCTTGCTGAACTCTTCCATGCAGGTTCATCTCCATCTACTCTTAAGGTTCAATTGGCAGCTATTTCTAATTTCCATGTGGGTATTTCTGAATCTGCCCTAATGTCCCACAAACTCTGCAAAGCCTTTTTGAAAGGAGTTTTCTTCTCAGACCTCCTGTAAGAAATCCTCCTTCTCCTTGGGACCTAAATTTAGTTCTTGCTTCTTTGATTCTTTCCCCTTTCGAACCTGCAGCTTCATGTTCCTTAAAGTTATTATCATGGAAAACTCTCTTTCTGGTGGCTATCACATCAGCTAGAAGAATTTCAGAACTTCAAGCACTCAGTTGTCGTTCTCCTTACCTTGTGTTCCATAAGGACAGAGTTTCCTTACGAACTATCCGTCCTTTTTGCCTAAGGTGGTTTCAGCTTCAATTCCAAACCAATGCATTGACCTCCCTGTCTTTTTCCCGAGTATTCAAATAGGTCTGAACAAAAATTACACTGTCTGGATGTTCATCGTCAATTAAGGTACTACTTGGACAGGACGAAACAATTCAGAAAATCTGATCAGCTGTTTGTCTCCTATGCGGAAAGCAGAAAGGGACTTCCAGTTTCAAAGGTATCTTTATCCAGATGGCTAACATCTCTGATTACCCTTGTTTATGAGATTAGACACCAAAACTGCCTAATAAGCCTAAAGCACATTCCACCAGAGCTTTGGCTACTTCTCTAGCCTTCCAAGACAGACTGCCTATTGACACCATTTGTGCAGCGGCTACTTGGGCTACTCCTCACACTTTTGTTTCCCATTATAAGTTGGATTTAGCTTCTAGGCATAGAGCTAATTTTGGTTCCACTGTTCTCAGGAGTCTGTTCCGTTAGGCCACCCGGGACAAGGTGCTAGGGACGCGGTCCCATCCAGCAAGAATGAAGGCGAGATAGACAACTTAACATATAGAAGTTATGTTCTTACCATAACGTTCCATGTTAGTTGTCTTCTTCTCGCCTTCTTGGCCCCACCTCCTTCTCCCTGGCCTGGACAGACCTAGAGGAGTTGTGATCGTGACCTCTCTTTCTACCACCTCTATCTTAGCTATATGCTATTATGCATATTTTCTTGTTTCAGGATGTAGGTCACCCTTCTTCCTGTTAGAGGTGGATTCTGTTTTTTACAGTTATACTGTTTCTGTTATAAGCTGGGGTTAGCTTACAAACGAGATCTGAGGTAACTATCGCCTAGCATTGTGGGATATAAGGGGAGCCTCGAGCCGGTGGAACCAACTCTCGAGCTTTAGAGTGGCCGAGTCGGAGCTGAGGTCGGCTCCGAACCCATCCAGCAAGAAGAAGGCGAGAAGAAGACAACTAACATGGAACGTTATGGTAAGAACATAACTTCTATTTTAATATATGGCTGAGTGCTTCCAAATAAAGCAGAAGCTCTCCAGAACAGAGGGCAGATTAGACTGAGACGACTGTGAGGGCGTCTTGTTTCACCCCAGCAGTCCCCTTATCCTTTCCAGAAAGTCTATTTCTCTTTGGCAACAGATTGTTTCAGACCTGTGGGTTCTGACACTGATTCAGCAGAGGTTGTAGATGGCAGTGGAAAGAAATCGCTCCTTTCCAGGGAATTATTCCACATCCACCAGACAAACCCTGCTTTTTCCTCTGTCCTACAGCACACATTTTCTCTGGGGTAAAACCAACAGTTCCTTCTTCCTAGCTGGGAAGAGAAATGTTTGCTACCAGATGTTTGTATTTCACTGATGTTCATTGTGTTACAGTGCTGCAGTCATCACACTTGGGTTATCCTGCCGTCAGGTGGTCCCGCAGTCTGCCAGAGTTCCAAAATCTTGGTCCGGCGTCTGTTGCTGTCGCTTCTTCCCTGACGTCAGTGCGCCAGGGGTATAAAAGAGGCATCCAATGCCATTTTCTCCAGTATTCCTTGCGCGGTGCCCGAAGCAGAAGCAGTTTGCAAGTGCCGGTCGGCCGACTCCTGAGATTTTCAAATCGAATTTCAGACAGAAGTCTTCAATAAAGCTAAGTACCCCGTTGGGGAACCTTTTCTTGCCTCAGTCCGATGTCAGAAAAAGTTAAAAATTGCATTTCTTGTGGGAAGCAAATACCTCATAAGGACTTTCATTCTTATTGTATTCCTTGCCTAGGCCCAGACCACTATGTCACAGGTTGTCGGTTTTGTGCTAGGGTTAATAAACGAACTATCAAACGTCTGATTTCACCCGACATTACTTTGGTAGGAAATTTAATTATAACATGCCGTCAGAGCAACTGACCGGCATGCATAAAAAACGCAAGGATAAGGACAGGCAGCCTAGACCCAAACCAGACTCCGAGGCTGCTGCTGGGCCTGTCGCCGGTTTTCCGGTTTTCAGTGAGGTGCCTACGCAGCCCCTGACTACCGCTGATTTGGAACCCCATACGGCTTCTGATTCACAAGCTGAGAGTACTAGGCTGCTGCAGCCTTCTTCTTTAGGTCCTTCCGACTCCAGAGCAGAAGGAGATTCCGGTGCAGTAGAAACGCCTTCAGTTGCAGAAGGTGTTTTCAGACAGACTACACTCGCCATTTTAAATCTTATGCTAAGCTAAAAACTCCATTAAAAGCAAAAGACTCTACAACAGTCTCCAGTACAAGGCCCCATGCCTAAGAAACATGCTTAAGATGGCTGAAGATTTAATTACCCTAATCGGGGGTTCCCATCCCCCTCCTGATAAAGGCCAAGACATCCCCCTCCTGATAAAGGCCAAGACGAGAGGAGGATTATACTTCCTGTGACCAGGTTTCAATTTCCTCAGATTCTTCTGAGGAACAGGAATACTCCCCCTTATGAAGATTCTGATGCTGAAGTCTATTCCCTCAGCATCTCCTCCAGAAGACTACTCCTTTGGGGAAACTTTACATACCATGAGGGAACATTTCCACTGGGAAGGCCAGGATTACACTGATTCTAAGAGAAGGCTCAGAGAGTTCCTTTTACTTCCCCAGCACAGACCACTTGCTATCCCTCCCATGTTAGACATTATGGATGATTACTTAGAATCTAGTCTTAACCCAGACTCCTGCTCCAGCCAAACCAGACAGATACAGAGTGCCTGACTCACACAAATTCCTTTATAAAAGCCCTGTGGTTGACCCAGAAACAATTTCCCAGGGTCCCAAAGGGGTTAAGGCCTCTGTTGCTAAAAATCCTGTACCCTCTGAAAGGGATTCCAGAGCACTAAATAGATGGGGAAAGAAGGTATACACCTCAGCTACTCTAGCTATGAGAGCCTTAAATTGCCAGTTTCACATGCTGAAATATCAGCAATTCCTAATGTCTCAATTAAAACAAAAAATAAGCACACATTCTGAACAGTCTGAATTCAAGGAAATGCAGGATCTGTTGCATGCAGCTGAACAGGTGGGCAAACATACATTACAATGTGGATTTGATTCATTGGAAGCTTCCTGTAGAGCAGCAGTGACTGGGTCTGTCATATGCAGACATGCTTGGTTAAAAGAACAAACCCTGCCTGATCATGTTAAAGCAGTTATTGGATGCACCTTTACAGCAGGATGTTTTATTTGGTGTAAAAGTAGAAGAGGTTTTAAAGAAAATGGAGGATAAGGCAAAATCTTTGCAGACAGTCAAGGATTTTTTACAGGTTCAACCTCCTCGTTTCAGCAGAAATTGGCCAACAAAAAACTGGTCCTTTCCAGCATCCAGAGATGGGGTAAATGGCTAGGCTTAGAATGGCCCACAAAGGCAGTTAGCCTAGTACTAACCTAAGGGTTGGGAGGGTGGCCTAATGGTTAAGGTGTTTGCCTTACAAACAGAAGGTGCAGGGTTTGAGTCTCACAAGGGATAACTGGCTAGGCTTGCAATGGCTCTCAAGGGCAGTTAGCCTAGTACTAACCTATGAATCTGACAGACCACAGAGGGGCAAATACGGATGCCAAAGGGGCAGAGGTCAGTCACAAGGCCCTTACAAACCTCGCCAATGGGGTGCCGCTACCCAGAAAGGAGGAGAAGTTAGGCCCGAAGCTAACAGAAGACAAGCACAATGACTTAACCCTCAGACTGCCAAGCAAATCTCTCTTGGCAGCTCCCTTGGGAGGAAAATTAGCACTTTTCTGATGTGCCAGTTGTTTGCAAAAAGACAAATGTGTCCTAAACATTGTTTCGCAAGGATACAGATTCCACTTTCACACCTTGCCAAGGATAAAAGGAATGCCAAACCTGCCACCAAATCAATAGGCGGAGGCACAAAAACAAATTACAGCTCTCATGGACATGAGAACCATTCAACAGGTACCTACAAAGGAGCAAGAACAAGGATTTTACTCAAGACTCTTTCTAGTCCCCAGAAAGGACAAAGCCTGGAGACCCATTCTGGACCTTCTAAACCCCTATCTCAGAGTACCCAAATTCAAGATGCTAACACTACAGCAGCTTCTTCCCATGCTGGGCAAGAAGGCTTGGCTAGTAACGTTGGATCTCAAGGAGGCATACCTGCATGTCCCTATCAGACAAAATTGCAGAAGATGCCTCTGTTTTATTGCAGGTTCAACTCTCTGCACTGCCCTTTGGCTTATCTACTGCGCCCAGGGTCTTCACAAAATGCCTGGCACCAGTAATTACATACTGCAGACAAAGAGGAATTCAGATATACCCATACCTGGACGATTGCCCTATTCAAGCAGAAAGCAAGGACATTCTTTTAAAGCATCTGGCATTTGTCAAACACCTTTTAAATTGCCTAGGGTACACAGTAAATCGAAACTAGTGCCCTCACAGAACATAACATTCCTGGGTGCCAGCTTGAATACAACGGCCCAGATGGGCTTATCTCACGCCAGACAAACAGCTGACTCAATACTTCAAAATGATGGCAACAAAGACCAAACTCCCTGCAAGAAAAATTCTGCAGGCCTTGGGATTCATGGCATCTTGCATACTACTAATACCATTTGCAAAACTGCATATGAGGAAATTACAATGGTACCTGAAGAGTGTATGGACACAGCACAGCCACAGCTTGGAAACAATGATGCCACTCATTCCCTGGCTTCAACAGGAGTTTCTATGGTGGGCACAGGCATGTCACCTCAACAAGGGTCAGCCTTTTACCTTGCCCACAGCCAGGCTTCAACAGGAGTTTCTATGGTGGGCACAGGCATGTCACCTCAACAAGGGTCAGCCTTTTACCTTGCCCACAGCCAGGCAAACTATAACACATGCATCGGACTATGCCTGGGGAGCACACGTGGCAGGACATTGCATTCAGGGTAAATGGGATGCAGAACAAAGGCAACTGCATATCAATCAAAAAGAAATGCTAGCTGTACAGAATGCCCTAACAGCTTTCAAGGACCTCTTACATCCAGGACAACTCCTAATAAATATGGACAATACCACAGTAATGTGTTACATAAACAAGCAAGGGGGCACACTTCTACCCCCTATGCAGGCAAGCAATGACCTTGCACAAGGGCATTCCACCCACTAGCTTGGAAAGTGGACACCCTCTCAGTTGGAAAACATTAACAGTGTATGCCTTTCCTTCACTGCCTCTTCTAGCAAAGGTGCTGCTGAAAGTCAGATTAGAGAGGCCACAAATGATGCTCATTGCTCCAGAATGGCCACACCAGCACTCTTATCCAACACTAAGGAACATGGCCCTCGGCCCACCATGGATTTTACCCCAAATTCCTCACCTGCTCACTCAGCAAAACAATCCAATTCTACACAGTCAGCTAGACTTGAAATCTGGCTGCATGGCAAATTACCTAAACAACCAGCCAACACCTCTATCTAAAGTTGTTATGGATGTCATTCTGGAGGCCAGGAGGCCCAGCACCAGGAAAGCCTATTCAGACAAATGGAAAAGATTTTGAGCCTGGAACCAGGCTAAAGGCCAAACTCCCTTGTTCCAAACATTCCTCAGATTCTACAATATTTAACTGAGATGTTGCACAAAGGACTTTTTTTCATCTATTAAGATCCATGCCTCAGCGATTTCGGCTCACTACAACAAGGATCCTCTATTTTCACATCCACTCCTAAGACGGTTCCTCCAGAGGGGCTAAGAACATAAGACCGCCCAGGAGAGCACCAACTTGGGATCTCAACTTTGTTCTAGAAAAGCTTACACTGCCGCCCTTTGAACCAGCTATTTCAGCTGATTTTAAAGTTTCTATCATGGGAAAACTGCCCTGCTACTAGCAATAACTTCAGCTAGAAGAGTCTGAGCTACAGGCCCTAATGGCAGTGGAGCCTTTCCTCATTTTTCATCAAGACAGTCGCTCTATGGACTAACCCTTCCTTTATGCCAAAGGTGGTATCCAGGGTGGCCGTAAACCAAACCATTTATTTACCCAACTTTTTCCCAAACCCCCAGAACAAAGGAGAAAAACTCCTGCATTCTTTAGACATTCACATGCAATTACCTTACTACTTGGATAAAACTAAGTCTCTCAGAAAATCTGACCAGCTGTTTGTATCCTATGCTGCAGGATCACAAGGAAAAGCTATCAAAACAGACCATTTCAAAATGGATAGGGCATTGTATACGTTTCTGTTGCACACACCATGGGAAACCGGTACCTGCTAGCATTAGGTCCCACTCCACCAGGGCTACAGCAACAGCTTTTCTCATGGGGGGTACCAACCAAGGATATTTTGGAAGCTGCAACTTGGGAGTTCAGTGCACACCTTCACCAAGCACTATCCCTTACCACTGTACTGTAAGACTAGAGCTGGCTTTGCCACTGCAGTTCTGCAGGGCCTACTAGCTTCTCCAAACCCTGTTTACCTCCACCACCCATCCTTAGCTTTGGGATTCAACCCAAGTGTGATGACTGCAGCAGTGTAACATGATGAACATAGTACAGTTTTGTACCTACCATAAATGTAGATGTTAGGGTGTTCACTCTGCTGCAGTCCAGGTTACCCTCCCTCCATCCCCTCTGAACTAGCTGGACTTTTCTATACCTTTCTATCTGATACAACCTTTGTGGTGTATTTGCTTGTAACTGAAGGTATTCTTTTGTATTTTCTGTACGTTTCATTAGCAATATGTATTGCCCACCTACTAGGGTGCACCTGACATCTGGGGCAAGAAAAACTGAAGAAAATGGCGTCAGATGCCTCTTGTATACCCCTGGTGCACTGACGTCAGGGAAGGAAGAAGCGACAGCAACCGGAGCCGGACCAAGACTTTGGAACTCTGGCCGATTGTGGGACCGCCTGACGGCAGGATAACCCAAGTGTGATGACTGCAGCAGTGTGAACACAACATCTACATTTATGGTAGGTACAAATCTGTACTTTGCAGTCATCACATGTGGGTTATCTGCCTGCAGGTAGCCCTCAGCCGGCCTGAATACCAGAGTCTTGGGATTTCTGCATCTGATGCTGACACTTCTTCCATGACGTCAGGTAGTCAGGAGTATAGAACATGCAGCCGACACCATTACACCAGTCTTTCTTGCAGGTGCGGTCCCCAAAGCAGAAGCAGTTCATAAGTGCCTGTTGGCTGACTCCTGAAATTTTTGTTTTCAGAGTTTGACCTGAAGTCTTAAAAAGATACCCCATTGGGACATCAGTTAAAGCAAGAAAAAAGGAATTGTTTGGACTGTGGAAAGCAAATACCTCATTTTCAGGCCTAGACCATGATGTCCCTCGCTGTTGGTTTTGTGCTTTGTTCAACACCCGAACTATTCATCTGGCTGTTTTTGTAGCTAAATACTTTAGTTCTCTATCTCCATTCTCCAGAATGGCGCTAAGCCATCAGACTACCGATCTTCCAAAAAAGTAAGGATAAAGACTGCACAGGTCCAAAACTGCCGACAACGCTTCTGTTAAACTAGTCGCCAGTCCGCTGGTACTCAGTGAGGTGCTTTTACAGCCCCTGATACCCACTGCTACAGATTCGCAGGCCTCTGCTGAGACCCATTCTGAGTCCGGTATACTGCAAGATGCTTTGACTGTGTGGAACCTGCAGATGTCTCTACCTTGGATGGGTCTGGAGCCGCTGTGCAGGCACTGGCTTCTGAGGGTGTATTCAGGCCTACGGATTTTCATATTAAACGTACTGAATTCCTCAGGCCTAAAGCTCTCACTATTCCTAGAAAACAGACAGCCAAAGTGCATTCTCGGGCCCACATGCCTCAAAAACAAATGATTAGAATGGCTGAAGACCTTATCTTAATTAGGGGAAGCCAACCTTCCCCTTCCAAGAGACCTAGAACTGATTTTTCCTTCTGATTCTTCTGATCAGGAATCTATCTCTCTTCCTTCTAACTACCAGGTCTACTTATGAGGATTTATGCAGAGGATTCCATTCCCTCTGCTTCCCCTCCAGAGGATTTCTTTTTTTTTTTTGGTGAAACCTCGCATACCCTTGGGGAACATTTCCACTGGGAAAGCCAGGACTATTCACAGTCCAAAAAGAGACTTGGGGAATTCTTAAACCTGCCTCGGCACAAGCCTATAGCTATCTCTCCTGTTCTGGAGATTGTAGATGTTTTCCTGAAGTCTAGCCTTGCCCAAGACACTTTGCCTCCAGCTCCCAGAAAACTGGACAGGTACTATGGAGTACCTGACTCTCTCAAATTCCTCCAAGAATCCTACTGCGATCCAGAGACCATTTCCCAATGACCTAAAAGCATTAAGGCTACTACTGCCAAGAATCTTACCACTTCTGACAGGGATTCTAGGGCTTTAGACAGACTGGGTAAGAAGGTATATACCTCTACTAGTCTGGCCATTAGGACTTTAAATTGCCAGTTTCATATGTTAAAGTATCAGCAACATATTATGGGTCTAAACAGAAAATGATGGTTCCTGACTGTGCTGAACTCAGATTTATAAGAGTTAATGCATCCTGCTGACCAAGTTGGTAAACATACTTTGCAGTGTAGTTTTGATGCTTTAGAAGCATCTTGCAGGGTTGCTGTCACTAGGTCTGTACTTAGGAGGCATGCTCGGCTTAAGGAACAAAACTTGCCAGATCATGTTAAAGCCAAATTACTGAATGCACCCTTAAACCAAGAGCGCCTTTTTGGCAACAAAGCAGAAGTCCTTAAAAGAATGGAGGAAAAAGCTAACTCTATGAAAACTGTTAAAGATTTCTGCCAAGTACAGCCACCTAGATTCAGTAGGCACTGGCCTTCAAAGAACTGGTCCTTTCCAGTCCCTTAAAGGCCTTCTAAGTCCAAACCCAGGAGCAGCAGACGACCAAGACTTCAGTCTCAGGCTTTGCACAGATCTAAGCAGTGGGGGGCTCCTACTTCCAAAGCAGGTAGTAGTAAGCCACCCCTCTGTGGAAAAATTGCACAATGGCTTATCCTTAACTCTTCCAAGCCTTGCTCAACTGCTTGCACCTTTAGGAGGAAAGTTCGACATGCATGCAAAAAAAAAAACAGGAATTCAGTACCCAAGACAAATGGGTTTTAAATGATTTCCCTAGGATACAGATTCCACTTCCACTGTCTCCCATCCCCAACTGGATGGCCAGACCTCCCCCCAAACCAGTGGGTGGAGGCCCAAAAACAAGTTTTCTCTCTCCTCAGCATCATTTCTGGGTGCTCCGGATCATATCCAGAGGTTACTCCATTGGTGCCCCTTCTCCATGTCCCCACCCCAAGTCACAGTGACCACGAATGCATCTTACCTCGGGTGGGGGGGCATTGCATGGGCAAATCCATCCAAGGCACGTGGACCTACAGAGACCTTTTTGCATATCTGTGTTCTGGAGAGGAGGGTGGTGCTTCTAGCGTTGCAGGCTCTCCATGCCCTTCTTCCTCTAGGGATTATTGCAATTCAAACAGACAAGTCAGTGGTCTGGTACATCAACAAGCAAGGGGGAACCAGATCTTACCCACTTTGCCGAGAGGCCATGAGAGTGTGGGAATGGGCGATATCCACCAACCGTTTTCTCATAGCAACGCACATTCCGGGTCGGTCAAACATTCTAGTAGACCAGCAGAGTCGAACTATCCTCTTGCCCTACGAGTGGTCTCTGAACCCCTTAGTAGCAAAACAGATCTTCCTCAGATGGGTCAACCTTGCTGCGATCTGTTCGCGTCGCCTTCGAACGCAAGTGCAGTGAGTGAGTTTTTCGCTCTGATTCCCCCACCAGGGGAAAACCCCAGAGACCCTCTGGTTCATGCTTGGCCATCCTGTCTTTATGCTTATCCTCCTCTTCCATCGATAAAATTCTTGCCGAAAGCTAGTCTGTTGGGGAGCAAAGTTATCCTCATAGCCCCATTCTGGCCTCGTCAAACCTGGTTCCCATGCCTACGGTCTCATCTAGTGCATCCTCCCTGGATCTTAGATCCCCTTCTGGATCTGATTTCTTACCCCTTGGGATTGAGGACCCCCCGACCTGGACAACCTCAAGTTCTTGGCTTTGTTGATCCAGTTCCCTTAATGTCTAGGACTCCCGGTATCTCATCCTCAGTTAAGGCTATCCTGATGGCCGCTCATAAGCCTTCTACCAGGAAAGTCTACAAGAGTAAATGGAAGCGTTTTTCTATCTGGGCAAAGCATAGGAATTTGGATCCTCTTGCGGCTCCTATTCCAGCAGTCCTGTTTTTTTGTTTTGTTTTTTTTTTTTGTTTTTTTATCCCAAATTTTTCATCAGGGGGCTAGTTCTTCAACTGTTAAAGTTCAACTGGCAGCAATTTCCCAGTTTCACATTGGAAACAAAATTTGGCCCCCTAGCATCCTCTTAAGATCTGCAAGACCTTCCTGAAAGGTACCTTTCTTTTGAGACCCCCCTGTTAAGGAAGCAGTTCCTCCATGGGATTTAACCCTAGTTCTCCAGGCTGACTGGTCCCCCTTTTGAGCCCGCAGCTTTGGTCTACCTTCAAGTATGTATCTTGGAAAACTGCCTTCCTTACCTCAGCTAGGATAGGATATCGGAGCTTCAGGCTCTTTGTAGTAAGCCCCCATACATCATTTTTCATAAAGACAGAGTTTCCCTCAGGACTAACCCCTCCTTTCTTCCTAAAGTGGCTTCTGAAGCCAATATCAACCAATCCATCAACCTGCCTGTCTTTCCTAATTATCACAACAAAGGAGAGTATAGACTTCATTGCCTGGATGTACATAGACCGTTACGATTTTACTTGCAGAACGGCTGTTTTTTGAAAATCGGAACAGCTCTTTGTCTCATTTACCAAGTCCTGTTTGGGTAAATCAGTGACAAAGGTAACCTTAGCTAGGTGGATTTCTCAATGCAGTCTTCTAGCATACAGAAGTTCTGGTTGACCTGAGCCTGTGTGGGTTTGGGCACATTCTACCCGTTCTGTGGCTACCTCTGTGGTCATCTGGTCGAGGGTCCCTTTGGATGACATTTGTTCAGCAACTACTTGGGCTTCTTCTCATACTTTCATTACACATTATAAATTGGATCTGATTTCCAGAGGAAGGGCGTCCTTTGGCTCTGCAGTGCTCCGAAATATCCTTCCATAAGGACTTCCCAAGTTGTTGGTAGCTGGGGACTCTGTCCCACAGGTTGCTGATCAAATGAAGTTTCAGATAAAGAAGTTATGTACTTATGTACTCACCATAACATTCCATCTGAGTAGGTAACTTCATTTGTCAGCAACCAACCCTCCCTCCATCCCCCTGACCTGTAGTTCGTCCTTGAAGGATCATTGTATTTCACTTCCCAGATGACATCAGGTTAGGATGTTCAGGTAGTTTTTTTTCCTTGTTATGGTAGTATTCTGTGATACTATGGCAAGCTCAATCTGAGGGCTAGAGGGAGGTAGCAGAGCATTATGGGTAAGGGGAGGAGCTTGGAGCTCTGATCTTTTGCTAGGAAAGCTGCTGGCTCGGATCCGATAGCCACAGGTTGCTGACAAATTGTTACCTACTCAGATGGAACGATGTTCATCGTGCATACAGCTGCAGTCATAACAGATGGGGTTCTTCTGCCATCAGGCGGGTCCTCGGTCGGCCGAATTCCAAAGTCTTGGTCCGATGTCGGTGGTTGTCGCTTCTTCCCTGACGTCAGTGCGACAGGGGTATAAAGGAACCAGCCGACGCCATTTTCTCCAGTCTTTCTTGCCGCGCAGTGCCCGAAGCAGAAGCAGTTCGCAAGTGCCGGTCGGACAGCTCCTGAGATTACGAAAATTTTGGAAACCGAAGTCTTTTAAAAGCTAAGTACCCCGTTGGGGAACCTTTTCTTGCCTCAGACCGATGTCAGACAAAGTCAATAATTGTATTTCTTGTGGGAAGCAAATACCGCATAAGGATTTCCATTCCCTCTGTATACCTTGTTTAGGCCCAGACCACGAGGTCTCGGCCTGTCGCTTTTGTGCTACATTCAACAGACGCACTATTAAGCATCGGGCGGAGTTCGCCCAGCATTATTTTGGAAAAGCATTTAACTATACCATGTCGTCAGATACTCCGACTCTGTTTTTGTCTAAAAAAACACAAAGAAAAGGACAGACACTCTAGGTCCGCGGCCTCTGCCGACACCACGCCATAGCCGACTACACATGGTCCGGTTCTCAGTGAGGCGCCTACGCAGCCCCTGCCTACCGACGACCTGTCTTTGATGGTGTCTCCTGTACCCGAGGTCGCAGGCTCCTCTGCCCACACCCCAACTACAGATACCGAAGCCACTCTTGGCGCTGAAACTCAGAATGTGGACAGATCCACTTCCACTCTAGGTGTCTTCAGACCTTCCTCTTCTTTCTCCAAGGCTTTCACAAAGGCTAAAGCATCCATGCACTCTGAGATCAGCTACTCAGGGCCCATCTCCAGGCCCCATGCCTAAGAAACAGATGCTCAAATTGGCTGAGGATTTAATTACTTTTATCAGAGGATCTCCGCCCCCTCCGGACAAAAGGCCTAGAGAGGAGGTAGATTTTCCCCCCCTCCTCTGATCAGGAACCTTCTTACTCCCCTTTTGAAGACTCTGATGCGGAGGAGTCCATCCCTTCTGTATCCCCCCCCCCCCGAGGATTACTCATTTGGGGAAACTTTGCATACATTAAGGGAACACTTCCACTGGGAAGGCCAGGAATATTCTGATTCCAAGAAAAGGCTCAGGGAATTTTTCTTGCTTCCTCAGCACAGGCCTCTGGCTATACCTCCTGTCTTGGACATACTAGATGATGTTTACTCGGAGGCCTGCCTTAACCCGGAGACTCTACCTCCAGCTCCTGTTAAGCCTGACAGGTACTACAGGGTTCCTGACTCCCACCAATTTCTATACAAAAGCCATGCTGCTGACCCAGAAACCATCTCACAGGGCCCCAAGGGAGTTAAGGCCTCCATTGCTAAAAATCCATTGCCTTCCGAGAGAGATTCCAGATCCTTAGAAAGGTGGGGAAAAAAGGTATATACCTCTGCTACCTTATCCATGAGGGCCTTAAACTGTCAGTTTCATATGCTAAAATATCAACCGTTTTTGTTATCAGAATTGAAAAGTAAAATGTCACAGCCTGAACAACCAGACTTAAGAGTTGCAGGATTTTGATGCATAGTGCAGAACAAGTGGGTAAGCATACCTTACAATGTGGTTTTGATGCTCTAGAGGCCTCGTGTAGAGCTGCTGTTACAGGATCAGTCATACGTAGGCATGCGTGGCTCAAGGAACAAGCCCTGCCTGATCATGTCAAAGCTGAATTACTAGACACCCCTCTTCAAAAGGATGTACTATTTGGTGCTAATGCTGAGGAGGTATTAAGGAAAATGCAGAAAAAGGCTAAATCAATGCAAACAGTGAAAGAATTTCTACAGGTTCAACCCCCACGTTTTAGTAGAAATTGGCCTTCAAAAAAATTGGTCCTTTCCTGCCACAGACAGACCCCAAAGAGGCAGATACAGGCGCCCGAGGGGCAGAGGGCAAGCCGAAGGATCGTATAGAGGCAGACAATGGCAAGCTCCTACACAGAGGTGGTGAGGACAACTCGCAATCCTTCAGAAAGCAAACCCAATGACTTTCCCCTTTACAGACCAACCAGGTCTCAAATGGTAGCCCCCTTAGGAGGAAAGCTGTCATTATTTTCAAAAAATTGGCATATTGTCACAAAAGACAAATGGATACTGGACATTATAAACAAAGGCTACAGATTTCATTTTCACACCCTTCCAAAAATGAGAGGCATGTCAAACCTGCCACACAATCAAAGGGCAGAGGCGCAAAGGCAAATTACAAAGCTCATAAACATGAAAGCTACTCAGGAGGTACCTATGCACGAACAAGGCCAAGGTTTTTATTCCAGGCTATTCCTGGTACCAAGGAAGGGGAAAGATTGGAGACCTATTTTGGACCTGTCCATCCTAAACACATTTCTACTCGTACCAAAATTCAAGATGCTCACTGTACAGCAACTTCTTCCCATGCTGGGCAAGGGGTCTTGGTTGGTAACATTGGACCTCGAGGAGGCATACCTGCATGTCCCAATCAGACAAAATTGCAGAAGATACCTCAGATTTCTTGCAGGTTCAATTCATTATCCATTCTCTGCATTGCCCTTTGGCTCATCTACTGCGCCCAGAGTATTCACAAAATGCCTGGCATCAGTAATTGCCTTCTGCAGACTTCAAGGAATTCAAATATACCCTTATTTGGACGACTGCCTGATCCAAGCGGACAGCAAGAACATATTTCTGAAACATCTGGCTTATGTAATAATGTTGTTGAGCTCTCTGGGATACACAGTCAATGAAAAGAAATCGAGACTAATACCTTCTCAGAAGATAATTTTCCTGGGTGCCAACTTGGATACAAACACCCAGATGGCCTACCTCACGCCAGAGAAGCAGGGGCAGCTACCTCAATATTTCACAGCACTAGCAAATTGCACCAGGCTTACTGCAAGGGAAATCCTGCAGGCTCTGGGATTCATGGCATCTTGCATCTTACTAATCCCATGTGCAAAGCTGCATATGAGGAAACTTCAGTGCTACCTAAAAAAACATATGGTCTCAACACAGCCAGAGTTTGGAAACAGTAATACCACTAATTCCATGTCTGCAAAAGGAATTTCTGTGGTGGGCTCAAGCTTGCCAAACAAACACAGGCCTTCCATTCAGCAAGCCTCAAGCAAACCAAGTCATCACAACAGACTCCTCAGACTATGCCTGGGGGGCGCACATGGTAGATCGGTGCATTCAGGGCAAATGGTCCCAAAAAGAAAAGCACCTTCATATCAATCAAAAGGAAATGCTAGCAGTAATAAATGCTATTATAGCCTTCGAGGACCTTCTGCAACCAGGGCAACTACTGATAAGAACAGACAACACCACAGTTATGTGGTACATAAACAAGCAGGGGGGAACTCATTCCTACCCCCTATGCAGACCATGTCACTTTGGAACATGGCCATGGACTTACAACTCTAACTACAAGCAAAGTACTTGCCAGGCAAGGAAAACACGCTGGCAGACAACCTAAGCAGAAATATGACAGATCCACACGAATGGAAGTTGCATCCAAAAGTCTTTACAGAGATAATTCAAGCATGGGGAAGGCCAGACATAGATCTATTTGCCTCCCACAAAAATCACCAATTGACAAAATTTTGCTCAAGGATTTTCCACCCGAAGGCCTGGAGAGTGGACGCTCTCTTTTTGTTGGACATCAATGACAGTTTATGCCTAACAGACCAAAGATGATCCTCATTGCTCCGGACTGGCCAAGACAACACTAGTACCCACTCCTGAGGAGCCTGACGCATTCCCCACCATGGACACTGCCTCTAATGCCACTTCCCTTGACTCAACACAGCTTCAAAACTCTTCACAGCCGGTTCAGGATGTCATTTTGGAGGCCAGAAGGCAGTCAACTAGAAAAGCTTACTCCGCAAAATGGAAGCGGTTTTGCGTCTGGAATGAGAAGGGGTCAGGATCCTGGAAAACTGAATTTACCTCAAATACTACAGTATTTAACCGAGCTGTTAAGCAGTGGACTTTCATTCTCCTCCATCAAAATCCATGCCTCAGCCATTTCTGCAGAGTACAACACTGACCCACCCTTATTCTCACACCCTCTCTTAAGGCAGTTCCTCAGAGGGGCTAAGAATCTTAAGACCACCAAGAAAGCAGCCAATACCTACTTGGGATCTCAATTTCATTCTGGAAAAACTGACCTTGCTTCCCTTTGAACCAGCTTCCTCATCAGATTTGCAATACTTGTCCTGGAAAACAGCTTTCCTTCTGGCAATTACCACAGCTCGTAGAGTTTCAGAACTACAAGCACTCATGGCTGTGCAGCCTTTCATCATCTTCCATCAGGACAGAGTTTCCTTGCGAACCAACCTGTCCTTTATGCCTAAAGTGGTATCCAAGGTAGCTTTGAATCAGGCCATACATCTACCTACCTTCTATCCTAATCCTCAAAACAAAGGGGAGAGACTACTACACTCCCTGGATATCCACAGACAGCTACGTTATCTGGACCGAACAAAGCCTTTCAGAAAATCAGACCAGCTCTTTGAGTCCTATGGTGTAGGAGCTCAAGGAAAGCCAATTTCGAAACGGACCATGTCTGAATGGATAGCTCACTGCATACGCTTTTGCTATTCCTTTCATGGCAAGGCTGTACCTACAGGCATCAGATCTCACTCCACAAGGGCCACTGCCACCTCTGCAGCCTTCCTCAGAGGAGTCCCTACCAAAGATATTTTGGAAGCAGCCACGTGGAGTTCTGTACATACCTTCTCCAAGCACTACCACCTACCATTATACTCCAAAACTCGGGCAGGCTTTGCCACTGCAGTCTTGCAAGGCATCCTGGCTCCTCCTAGTACCACCTAGTGCCTACCACCCTTTTGTTAGCTTTGGGATTCTACCCATCTGTTATGATTGCAGCTGTATGCACGATGAACATAGTACAGTTTTGTACCTACCATAAATGTAGATGTTAGAGTGCTAATACAGCTGCAGTCCAGGTTTCCCTCCCTCCTTCCCCTCTTGGGACTATCCTAATGGCCAACACCTCCTCATACAACATGATTGGGGTATTCTTTTATGGTGTATTTGCTTGCACTACTGTTTTTTGATATTATTGCATTGCATTATTACTTATTATGTTTTGATTCCTTCTGGGGGCACCTGACATCTGGGGCAAGAAAAACTGAAGAAAATGGCGTCTGCTGGATGTTCTTCATCTCACATTGCTGCAGTCATAACCTGTGGGTAGTCCGCTGTCCTCAGTCGGCCCGAATACCAAAGTGTTAGGCTGGCGTCGGTCATGGTCGCTTAGATCTGACGTCAGTACACCGTGGTACTAAAGCGCATGACCGACGTCATATCCTCAGTCTTTCTTGCCGCATGGTCCGAAGCAGAAGCAGCGTTTGCAAGTGCCGTTCGGCATCCTGAAATTTTCGTATTCTGAGTTTCAGACCGAAGACCAAGTTGGGCTAAGTACCCCGTTGGGGAATATTTTTGTCTTTTCTTGCCTCCGTTAAATTCGGATGTCAGAAAAAGTGAATAATTGCATTTCTTGTGGGAAACAGATACCTCATAGGGATTACCACTCTCTCTATTCCTTGTTTGGGGCCTGAGCACGACGTAGTCGGGTGTTGCTTTTGTGCTAAATTTAATAAGCGCACCATTAAACGTAGGTTAGATTGTGCTAGGCTTGTCTTCGGTAAGCGGTGTAATTACAATATGCCGTCGGATCCTCCGCCCGCTACCGCGAAGAAGCTTAAAGAGAAATCGTTGAAATCCAAGCAGGACGAGTCGTCCGTTGCAGACGCCGGTTCTTTAGAAACCACGGTGGAATCTGTGGATCCGGCCGAGGTTTCAGTTGAGTCTCAGGGGGAACCTTTAGTTTTACAAGATGTGGCCTCTCAGGAGTCGGGTCAGGCTGAGGGGGCCTCTCAGGTTGCTGTGCTCCCTTCTTTGCATAAGGTGGTTAGGCCTTCTCCCTCTGTCTCTAAGGTACCTTCAAAGGCCAGGCCTGGTTTGTCTCCCTCTGGCGTCAGTCCTAGTTCTGCAGGTTCTGTGCCTAAAAAACACATGCTTAAAATGGCAGAAGATTTAATTACCTTGATCAGGGGTTCTATGCCCCCTCCAGATAAGAGGCCTAGGGTGGAGCCAGAGGTGGAAGGATTGGAACATTCTTCAGATTATTCAGAGTCTTCGGCTGAAGACATTCAGGATTTCCCCCCTTATTCTGATTCTGACGCAGAGGATTCTAGTCCTTCTGCTTCCCCTCCAGAGGATTTTCTTTTTCAGAAACCCTGCATTCTATGAGGGAGCATTTTAAATGGGAAGGTCAGGATTTCTCAGATTCCCGAAAGAGGCTTAGGGAATTCTTGTTTTTACCACAACATAGGCCCTTGGCTATACCTCCGTTTTTGGATGTTGTACAGGATGTTTTCTCTGAGGCTTCCCTTAATCCAGACTCTTTGCCTCCTGCCCCGGTTAAGCCAGATGGGTATTACAGGGTACCAGAGGCTCATACATATTTGTATAAGAGCCCTAGGGCTGACCCAGAAACTATTAGCCAGGGACCTAAGGGTGTCAGGGCTTCTGTTGTAAAGAATCCAGTTCCCATGGATAAGGACTCTAGAACTCTGGATAGGTGGGGTAAAAAAGTGTATACCTCTTCCACTCTTGCAATGAGGGCTTTAAATTGCCAGTTTCATATGCTGAAGTACCTCCCTTTACCTTTGCTTTGGGATTCTACCCACAGGTTATGACTGCAGCAATGTGAGATGAAGAACGTAGTACAGTTTTGTACCTACCATAAATGTAGATGTTCGAAGATCCACATTGCTGCAGTCCAATTTTCCCTCCCTCCTTCCCCACTGTAGTTTGGGGTGGTTGTGTGATTTGGGTTGTAAATATGGTTTGTACATGGGTGGTTGGATGTTTTCCTGTTTTGTGGCTATGGCCTTTCTTTTTAGGGCCTTCTGACATCTGGGGCAAGAAAGACTGAGGATATGACGTCGGTCATGCGCTTTAGTACCACGGCGTACTGACGTCAGAAGCGACCATGACCGACGCCAGCCTAACACATTGGTATTGGGGCCGACCGAGGACAGCGGACTACCCACAGGTTATGACTGCAGCAATGTGGATCTTCGAACATCTACATTTATGGTAGGTACAAAACTGTACTTTCCTTTATACCCCTATCGCACTGACGTCAGGGAAGAAGCGACAACAACCGACGCCGGACCTAGACTTTGGAATTCGCACAACCGAGGACCCGCCTGACGGCAGGAGAACCCCATCTGTTATGACTGCAGCTGTTATCTACATTTATGGTAGGTACAAAACTGTACTTTATGGTGAGTACATAACTAATTTTTTTTTTGGCACATTATTAAAAAAAATTCTAAGCTCTATATGTTTGTGTTTCACTGTGCTACTCAACGCCAGAAGTCTAAACCTCAAGATGCATGCACTCGAAACTCTCCTTAGCATGGAGAACATCGATATCTGTGCAGTAACAGAAACCTGGTTCAAGGCTCCTGAGAGCACCCCAGCACTATCAGGTTATACCTTATACCATGCTTTTCGACCCCAAAACTTGGACCGAACCACAAAAGGAGGGGGAGTATCAACATTCGTCGGATACACACACCTCCAGGTTGGTGGCACAGCACGAAGCATCAGAGACTATCCATGTGCAACTAAGTGGGTAAAACTGCCTTCCAGTTTATAGCCTGCTACAGACCACCCTCCCAAACCCAGGAACTCCACTCGGCCTTCCTGAGAACACTGGAAGATATGAAGGTCTCTCCAAACACCATTATATTGGACGACTTCAACTACCCAAACATTGACTGGGAGCATTACTCTAGCTCCAACACCCTAGCCCAAAGGTTCCTAGAATTTATAAACTCAAATGCTATGGAACAACTTGTTACCACTCCCACAAGAGGGGAAAACATACTGGACCTGATCATCACCAACATGGGGACTCTATGCTCCAGACCAGAAGTGTATCCCTCACTAGCAAGATCAGACCATAAACTAATCTCACTGGATATTCATATCCCGACCCCACCCCCTGCCCAGAAAACCACAGTGAAAAACTTCTCTACAATTTCACACTCCTCAAAACCGAGGTGGAATCCTTCAAAGCCCCCGGGCCTGTGGAAAATATGGCCCAGACCACAGAATCCTTTATAAATGCATTCTATGAACACCTTCAGGAATGCATGGATCATGCAATCCCAAATAAAACAAAGACCCAATCCTCCAAAGGCAGACTTCCTGTCTGGTGGTCCCCAGCCATAAACAAACTATACAATAGAAGGAGGAAGCTACTACATGATAGAGCAAAATCCCAAAAAAGGGAAGGCCTCAGTATTAGCAAAAAACTACGGGCACTCATAAAATCAAGGCCAGCTTTGAGAGAAAAATTGCACAGGACACTAAGGATAATCACAATGCTTTCTTTAGTTATGTTAGGAACCTGGGTGGGAATTCCCAGATATGCTCAGAATTAGTCCAAAATTACAAAAAAATACACCAAACCCACAGACATTGCCAACACCCTAGCTGACAGGTTCAGCGCAAACTTCTCCCCCCCCCCCCCACCAAAAGGGCAAATATCTATCCCAGCAGAGTGCTGCCCCCCCTGACATCTCAGATGCTCAGGTAAGAGCCGCCCTCTCCAAAGCAAAAAACACAACATCAATGGGACCAGACTGTGTCCTGGGCTGCGTCCTACATGAACTCCAAGAAGAGCTAAACCCAAACATAAAAGTACTGTTCAGTCTCGACCTTACTACAGGATATGTACCCAAAGAGTGGCATACAGCAACGGTGGTCCCTCTCCACAAAGGTGGTGCCTCAACGGATCCTGGAAACTATCACCCCATAAGCCTGACTAGCTTTGTCTGCAAAGCTATGGAAAGTATCATCATGGCCCTTATAAATAAAGATATTGTGGACCTACAGACACTGGATCCTACCCAGTTCGGCTTTTCTTTGAAACAGTCACCAAGGCCATTGACGAGGGGAAGGTGGTCCACACAGCCTACCTGGACCTCGCAAAAGCCTTCGATACAATACCCCACTCTGGCATTATAGATAAGCTCAACAGCTTAAATATAAACCCCTATGTCACTAGATGGGTTGCAAACTGGCTCAAGGACAGAACCCACATGGTTAGAATTGCTGGAGCCATGTCAGACTCCAAACCAGTTACAAGTGGCGTCCCACAAGGCTCAGTCCTGGGACCTCTCTTGTTTGGTATATATTTCTCAGAGGTACAGGCTAACATGGAAGGACTGTGGCTGACCAAGTTCGCAGACTACTGCAAACTGGGCGCCATAATCGACTCTCCAGCTGACCAAAGCATCCTCCAAAAGGGCTTCATAGAAACAGACAACTGGTGCCAGAGCCATGGCCTCAAGCTAAACGCCAAAAAGTGTATAGTCCTCGCCTTTGGCAAAAACAAAGTGCCCACAAATTACCACAAGTGGTAATCCATTAAGTACGGAAGAAGTAATTAGGGACCTGGGGACCCAAGTTGATGGCAATCTCTCATTTGACAACCACGTGGCCAAAGTGGTTAGAAAAACATTTTATATAGCCCACCTAATCATGAAGGGATTCGCATCTAGATCAGGGGAAGTCATTGTGCCTCTTTACTCATCCCTCATCAGGCCCATAATTGAGTACAATGCCCCTTTTGGGATGTACCTTGCCAGACACCTGCAGCAACTGGAAAGACCCCAAAAGTACCTCACCAAGAGGATCAAAGGGCTCAAACAGATGCCATATGCTGCCCGGTTAAAGAAACTCCAGCTCTACTCAGTGGCATATACCGCCTGCTCAGAGGCAATCTGTGCCTAACGTATAAAGCCATGTCCAACCCGGAATTAATGGACATGCTGCACCTCAGAAAATCCAAATCCCATCGAGCTACGCGATCGAGAGACTTGAACCTCGGCACTGAAATAAATAGGACATGCTGGAGGGACAGATTCATAACCCAGAGGCTCCCTTCACTCTGGAATAAAATCCTAGTCCAGGTTAGGCAGAGTCCCTCATTGACTCTCTCTTCAAGAGGAATCTTGAGTAGATGGGGGATTGTAGGTTTACCCCAAGTATCACTTTGTCACTGTTAGACTGAGGCACAGTATACTAACCTCGAAAAAGGGCATAGCAAAATTAATTTAAAATGGGTGGCGAAAGCCAAACACACTCTGGCTAGGCTTATAAATGCCCTAGGGCAGATAGCCTAGTATGAACCTATGGTTTCGATTCCTTGGAGGCCTCTTGCAGGGCCGCAGTTACTGGATCTGTGATTTAGAAGGCATGCCTGGCTCAAGGAGGAAAATCTGCTTAATCATGTCAAAGCTAAATTACTGGTAATATGGCAGAAGAGGTTTTAAAGAAAATGGAAGACAATGCTAAATCTATGGAAACTGTAAAAGATTTCTTGCAAGTGTAGCCACCCAGATTCAGTAGGCACCAACAGAGACACTCAAGATAAATCCAGTCACAGGGTTCTTACAGGTCAAAGCAATGGGGTGCCTCCACCTCCAAATCTGGAGGAAACAAAAGGACAACCCTACAGTAAGCAGTCTCAATGACTTTCCTCTACCATCACCAAGCACTTGTCTTTTGGCAGCCCCCTTGGGGG